>NC_080730.1:12443840-12473840 GCF_019097595.1 Hemibagrus wyckioides | reverse complement strand
GTTTCAAAACATTTTAAATAGAAAGAACAACTGGTTGTGAGTAGGTTTGCTTAGTTTCATGATTTTGTGATGTTCGTGCGGCTCACAACAAATTTTTACATTTGTCAGTCCATTGACTAGACATGGTTTTGGCCTGACTCCTGCAGTACTAACCTATGTCCACTAGAAGCTCTTTCCCCTTTATTTTTTTTTTTAAATATGGCTTCATGTGCACAATTTATATATACAGAGTCAGCCAAAAAATCTATATACACTTCAGGAAAAGAAAAATAGTATGATGTATATTATATTAGTATAATATTATGATATCATAATATCATCATATAGATCAATATATATAACATATAGCAATAAATCTAGTAATAAAATATTTATACAAATTTTTCTTTTCCTGAAATGTGTACACATTTTTCTGGGTGACTCGCACCCTTACACCCAAACTGTTACTTTTGTCCTTATATAGTTTAGAGGGAGAGTAAGTTTTCTTTTTGCCATTAGTGTACATTGCGGTTATCAGTTTCATTAAACCCAAATTGTCACTTTTGTCCTTTTGGTATTTCCCCGTTAAATGCATTTGTCTGGTCCGCCTGGTCAGCGATGGCGCCATTGCTTGGGCCCGATCATCATTGCTTGCAACTATATTTTATACATTAATCTCTCTCTTTCATGCGCTTGCAGTTATAAGTACACAGTGGGCAAGTTAAACCAAATGTTCAAGACCTTAGCAGTACGTGCGGAGTCATACAGTGACTGGGCTTCTAAAGTTAACATAATTTTAAAGGCTGACCAAGACAATAAAAGTGGTAAGAGACCTATTTATAAATTACAGCAAGCAGACAGACTGTCCTCTATGAGTGATGGAGAATGTTAAGTTTTAATCATTTGTTATTCCACCAGACTTGGAGGAACTTCGTACACTGATTGTTGAGGCAGAAACAATGATGTATCCTGAGATGGATTTGCTACTCCATTTAAGACAGACTGTCCAGAATGCAGAAAAAAGTGCCTTAATGGCCCAGCAGCTACTTAATGGGAAGAGACAGACCAGGTAGGAATGCCGTTGACATTCAAGAAAAGCGGTTTAATATTAGCGGATGGATGGATGGATTGCTCATGCATAAAAGGTTGCCATACAAACAGAAAAACAAACACACAAAGCCATGCCTTTCTGCTTAATATCAGCATGTTCAATATCAGCCATTTCAATATTCAGCATAACATTCTTGTTTATACAATATTGCTTAAATAGCACATGTACAAAACTGAAGTGATCTGAATACTTTTTGAACCCAGTGTGCTGATGTATTACAATAATTTCTGTTTCTTGTCCTAGGACTGCTTAATACTTAAGTGCTTTTTTATCCTGCATTACTTAACCTAAACTATCACACATCATTTAAATTAACAATATTTTATCATTATAAATGATTATTGCCTGACTTTGTTCCATTTAAAAATTTTTCATGTAGGTATCGCTCGGGTGGTGGGAAATCTCAGAAACATCTCACTGTAGAGGAGTTGAGTTTATTTGTACAGCAGCTATATGACCTGCCCTGCACCATTAGACAGGCCCCTTTTCTCAAGGTACTGAACATGTAACCTTATTTTCTGATACTCCAAATTTACTGTAAAGATTTTTTTTAAAGTTTCAGAAAGAATGTTATCTTTATTCATTTAGGTGATCTCACAATCACTCTTTCCTGCATTCCACAGGCTCTGCTCAGCCATGTTAGGCAGTTCCAGGAACAGAGCTCAGATCTCATGGCTGTGGAGATGCCCAGCTCCTCAGCCCTGCAAGCTGTGCTGGATGAGGGCTCTGGGCTGGAGGTAGAGTTGCCAGAGCTTGATGTGCTTAGGCAGCGGCTAGAGCAGGCACGCTGGGTTGAGGCAGTACAACAGGCCAGCAAGGAGCCTACCAGCCTCAGCCTAGAACGCATGAGGAAACTGATTGACCAAGGAGTGGGTCTGGAGCCTCATGCCTGTGTGGAGAAGACTATGGCCAACCTGCAAGAGCTGCTCACTGTGTGTGAGCACTGCGAGGAGAAGGCACAAAGCATTCTAATGGCCAGGTTAGGTTCTAATATACACATGTCTGATCTTACTTCCATGGCCAAAATTTGTCATGGCCAAAAGTGTTGGCCCAAGTGAGTGGACAAGCAGAAGCCCACAAACTGTGATCAACTCCAAACAGCAATTAAGCAAGAGTTGATTGGTATCAGTCAGGATTTGGACCAGAGGCTGATAGCCAGCATGCTATCCAGCATGCATGCATAGAGTGAATTGCAGAGGTTATGAAGAAGAGTCGACACTGCAAATATTGACTCTTCATATATTTTGCCAATATAAAAGCCTTTACAACTCTTATTACTGAAATTCTTATTACTGATTCCAGTATACCAAAGAAACATGTAAAAATACAAATACTGAAGCTGCAAACTTTAGTTTAGAAGAAGGACATATTAAGTGGGGTCTGTAGCTGGGAGTGGACAAGTGAAGACCAGATCCAGGACATTTCCTCTCTTGTGCATGGGAGGGTAGCTGTTGAATGCTGCTTTCTCAAGGAGAAAGAATTTAGAAGAGGCAGACGGCAAATGGACTGAAGCTTGTTATAGGGGAGGACTGTCAGGGGGTTGCTGTCAGTAGGAACAAAAACTGCAGTGTGTCGATTTCTTCCAGAAAGTCTCTTAGTAGACCAGGAGGTTGGTAGATGGAAATGATGAAAAGGTTGGTTGTAGAAGTAATTTAAAAGAAGAGATGGTTTGATGAGACTTGGGGAGAGGAATGATGCTTGAGATTGTTAGCACCATGTTGCCACTTGCACCTATGTCAGGCTGGCCATTTGAGGGGTTAGGGGTTCTTCTCCTTTCTCTGTTTCTCTTCTTTAGTGTTATACAAATAAATCAAATGAAAGATTGAAAATAAATCCACATAGGAATTGATCTGTAAATGACTATTTTGGCACATTCAAATTGTATGAAGTAAGGCCTATAGTTGTCTGCTTTTGTTTTAGTTGCTGTTGCAGTAATATGACAGCTATTGTTACTGATACTGGTATTATTTGCTCAGTCAGAGTAACCTATTTGTTGGGGAAAAAAAGTAGTTTGGAATGTAAATTATTATACTGATTAGTCTCACCTTGTCTAAAAACCTCAGTTTTAGTTTTATTTCTCTATTTATATATGTTGGCATTTTCTTGTCCATGCTGTCTGTCAAATACATCTTCTGTATTTCCATTGATTGAGCAATGTCTGATTCTGTAGTTTAGTTGTTTATTCTCATCTTCCACACAGGTTGTTTTTAATATAACATAAGCACACAAACCTAGAGCTGAAAAATGTTTGTTTATATTATTTACTCACTAATGTGCATCTGGCTGATAATTGGCCCAAAATTCGCATATGTTACTAGTTGAATTTTACAAACCTTACAAACCAAATGAATTGTACATTGGCTCTAAGATAAATAGTGCTTGGCATTTTGTATTTGGAATTAAAAGTTGCTTCCTGGTTGTTAACAGGACCAACGTATTGTTCCCTTGTGCTGTTAAGCAGTGCAGGAACAATGCAACATTCTGTATTGTCTGGGAGCCTTTTTAATGTTAAATAAAGTTTGCATATCCCCTCAATAAAGATTTAGGTGGGATTTCAATTCTACTATTCATATATTACATGATTTAAATGTGTATGGTAATATTTTGACTTTTTTGGGGTGGGGGGATTATTTTTGTAATCTAAAAAGAGTATATGATGCTATACACTGACCAGGCATAACATTATGACCACCTGACAAATATTGTGTTGGTCCCCCTTTTGCTGCCAAAACAGCCCTGACCTGTAGAGGCATGGGCTCCACTAGATCCCTGAAGGTGTGCTTGTAGTATCTGGCACCAACATGTTAGCAGCAGATCCTTTAAGTCCTGTAAGTTGCAAGGTGGGGCCTCCGTGGATCGGACTTGTTTGTTTAGCACATGCCACAGATGCTCGATTGGACTGAGATCTGGGGAATTTGGAGGCCTTGTCAACACCTTAAACTCGTTGTGCTCATAAAACCATTCCTGAGCCATTTTTGCTTTGTTGCACGATGCATTATCCTGCTGAAAGAGGACACAGCCATCATATATACATTTCCATGAAAGGCTGTACTTGGTCTGCAACAATGCTTAGGTGGTACGTGTCAAAGTAACATTCACATGGATGGCAGGACCCAAGGTTTCCCAGCAGAACATTGCCCAAAGCATGACACTGCCTCTGCTGGCTTACCTTCTTCCCATAGTGCATCTTGGTGCCATGTGTTCCCCTGGTAAGCGACGCACACGCACCCAGCCATCCACGTGAGGTAAAAGAAAATGTGATTCATCAGACCAGGCCATCTTCCATTGCTCCGTGGTCCAGTTCTGATGCTCACATTCCCATTGTTGGCACTTTCCGTGGTGCACAGGGGTCAGCATGGGCACCCTGATTGATTGGTCTGCTGCTATGCAGCCCCATGCACAACAAACTGTGATGCACTGTGTATTCTGGCACCTTTCTATCAGAACCAGCGTTAACTTCTTCAGCAATTTGAGCAACAGTAACTCATCTGTTGGATCGGATCACACGGGACAGCCTTCGTTCCCCATGTGAGTCAATGTGCCTTGGCCGCCCATGA
Source organism: Hemibagrus wyckioides (assembly GCF_019097595.1). Lineage (NCBI taxonomy): Eukaryota > Metazoa > Chordata > Actinopteri > Siluriformes > Bagridae > Hemibagrus > Hemibagrus wyckioides. The sequence goes on along the minus strand of NC_080730.1, from coordinate 12,469,193 downwards.
TCCTGTTGCTGGTTCACCATTGTTTCTTCCTTGAACCACTTTTGATAGATGCTGACCACTGCAGACCGGGAACATCCCACAAGAGCTGCAGTTTTGGAAATGCTCTGATCCAGTCGTCATCGTCACAATTTGGTCCTTGTCAAACTCATTCAAATCCTTATGCTTGCCAATTTTTCCTGCTTCTAACACATCAACTTTGAGGACAGTGTTCATTTGCTGTCTGATATATCCCACCCACTAACAGGTGCCATGATGGAGTCAGTGGTCTCAGTACCAACAGTATATAGAGGTTAGATTTTTGTAATGTGTAACAAACCTTATGGTTTATTATATGGCTATTTGGCAATGATATTTTTATAGGTCTACTTTTTTGACTAAGGATTAAACCTATTCGATTCCTCTGACCAGTCAAACAGGCAAAAATCGTTAGGATTCAGTAATACATTAAATAGCTTTTCACCATTAAGGATCCTTATATCAAGACAGAGTAGTGTAATTTATGAAAATGTAATTTACATTGATTTTGGATAAGCCTTCTGCATTCTGTCATCTATTCAACATGTTTTGTTTCCCCAATTTGTCCCAACTAGACCTCGCCAAAATTTAGAGACGCTGGAGGCAGTGCTGCTGGAAGTAAATAGTATCCAGGCTTACCTGCCCAACTGTCTCCAATTGCAAGAATCGGTCATCAGGGCTAGAGAGTGGATACAGGAGGCAGAAGCTCTACAGGTTAGTTGCATGTCAACTGATGCAGCAATAAAGTGTTGTGAAGCTTGAATTTTTTTTTTTTATATCACATCCATATCGATTTGCATGTCTGAATATGTTTGTAGCTCGGTGGGCGTATCCCTGTTCTGTCCTCTTTGAATGATCTGATCCTAAAAGCTAAAGGAATCCCAGTCCTGCTGACACCTCTGGCACGGCTGGAAAGCCTTGTATCAGAGGTGCAGGCCTGGAAGGAGAGTGCAGCCAAAATGTTTTTGTTGAAGTACTCCTCCTTCTCCCTCCTGGAGGTAAGCAAAACATCTTGCATACTATGTTTTTACATTAGTTCTGAAAATAGTTTTCTGTTAGTACTGTTGCCAATTAATGAACAAAATCTGTGAAAATACATAGGAGCACAAAAAGTATGTAAAAGGTAATTACACTGTTTGTTTCTTAAGGTACTGTGCCCTAGGTGTGAGACAGGGTGTCAGAAATCGAAATCAAAGAGAGTAAGAGATGTTCCTCCAGCTGTTAAAAAAAATGGCATAAAACTGAGCTCTCTTGGTGATGTGGAAATGGCACTCTCTGAAAGCAAAGACACAGCTTTAGCAGTGCGTCCTCTTTTTTTTTCTTTCTTTTTTTTTAACATATTTGTTTTCTCCTGTTTAATGTGTATAGTTACAGATATTAAAATATGCCAGACGTAGCAACAGTTATAACAAGTTACATTTTTATAATGCTTATTGATCTATCCAGCCTTGTATAATAGCTTATGTTATCCAACAGATGGCTACTTTGTGTGAGGTGCGTTTGAAGGAGCTTGAAACCCTGAATGTCCTAAGGACAACAAACAATGCAAAGTTTCTATCCAAAAACGGCTTGGCTCCTACAGTGTGCCTATGCCATACAGTGCCAGCAGGGCCCATGCTCCAGTGTGAACTCTGCCATGATGCTTACCACAGTGGTTGCGTGCCAGGGTACCAGGATACACAGGCAGGGCAGCCTTGGCTGTGCCCACTCTGCAGCCGATCTGAGAAACCTCCTCTGGACAAGGTGCTGCCCCTGCTTGCTTCTCTCCAGCGTATTCGGGTACGGCTTCCAGAGGGTGATGCACTGCGGTTTATGATTGAGAGGACAGTGCGCTGGCAGCACAGAGTGCAGCAGGTTTCACCATTTACACAGCAGTTTAATGAAAAAGTAAGCGTTGTCTAGGTTTTATTGTTGTGATGCTTTTGTGCTTGCTTTCAGCATATTTTATACTTAATTTATACTGTATCTTGTACCTAAAGATGAGAACTTTGTCTGAAAACCCTTCTCCATCCCTGGATGATAGTAATGGGTGCTTCTGCATGCACCATTCATGCATTCCTCTCAGTGGTGCGTATATCTTTTTATTTATTTATAGATATTGTGAGCAAATGTGAACTATTCCAGCATATTTTGGTTTGATCTGTGTTTGCTGTGTTTCAGTTCTTAGTCCTGAACTAGAGGAGCTGCTTGTGGAAGGTCTCCTTCTACAAGTGACTTTGCCCGAGCTGCAGCATCTCTACCAGGGGTTGCTAAGCAGGTTCTTTCCTTCTCATCATGCCCTACAGAGCAGTGAGCATGACCACCAGTACCACATTGCACAGGATAGTAGCGTGATTTACAAAACCCTACCCCAAGGCAAGGTCCAGGTTAGACCCCCCCATTGTCTTTTCATGCATGCTTACTAAGTCTTACGGGGCACAAACATAAACCATTAGGTAGAAATTGAATATATTCTTATTTTATGTTTTCAAGGAATTAGAGTTGCAAAAAGTCAGTGAAAAGCTAGAGAAGAACCCCAAGAGGCACTTGGAAAAGGACATCACTGATGAGCATGACAGAGACACTGTTAAGAAGCCCAAGAAAAAAAAGTCTAGGATAAACCAGGAGAGGACACATGAGAAAAGAACCATCTCTTCCTCTGGATTGAGCTCAGACCCACCCTTTTCAGAGGACTCCGAAGAGGACTGGTCTGTGTGCTCAGCAAAGCGATGTCAACAACCAGAAGGAAATGAGGTCAGTTTGATTTATGCTGTCATACAGCATAACTACTTCCTGAACGTTTGCTGGTCTGTTTGCTGCTGTTCTCCAGTTTCATTTCCCATTGCTGTGAGCATTCTTCTCAAATTCATTTTTACCTACTAGATATAATGATTATTGTTTAACACTGGAACTGTAGCTTACTAAATTGCCATGGACTTTTACTTCTTATCGATATGGACTATTCCTACATTTACTGGTCTAACACTAGCTCACACTCCCATTGTCTAGTGAACCACCCTATTATCTGATGGGTAATGCTACATTTGATTTGCCTTGGAAGCTGAAAACGTATTGTCATTTTCAATGTCCATTCTTTCAAGCTTAAAACGAAAAACTTTGGGTTCCTCCATCTTTATCATTTGTTAGCACCCAACTTTGATGGGTACACTCACTGCACACTTTGTAAGGAATGCTATACTGCTACTGGGTAGGTCCTCCCTTTGTTCTCAAAACAGCCCTTGAACTCCCAGGTGACTGAAACTGTCCACTCTCCACTGGGTTCCCATTGATCTCAAGCAACGGGTAACTCTTCTCCTGCTTTGTTCAGAAGTCCAATATCAACTCCTTTGTCTTAGTGACAGTCAGGACGAGGTTGTTTTCATGGCACCAGTTCTCCAGGCTTTGTCTTCTCCTGAGACCTTATCATCACAACAGTGTCGTGTAGGTGTACAGTGAGCACCAGCCCTAGGGGGCTCCAGTGCTAAAGGTGAGAGAGATGTCTGCTTGTGTCTGTCTGTCAGAAAGTTGAAGATCTACTGATATGGGGATGGGCTATGTCCCAGGACCTCCAACTTGGTGATCAGTACAGAAAGAATGGTGTAAATTATGCTTTGTGGTGGCATCTTCAGTAGAGTGCAGTCTGCAGTAGACATGCAGTGAAATGTTTTCTACGACTGTCCGGCATGTAAACATTTATAAAAAGTATGTGAAACAAAGAGAACCATAAAAATAAAGATGAAAAATAAAACAAAAATTAAACATTAAACATGCCCATTCATGTGTGCTCCATGTTCTCTCTCTCGTCTCACTGCAACAGAAAACAGTTGTTAATATAATTTAACACAGGTGTGTGATTTACCACACTTGCTTCCCTTGGCTCCATCCTCCAGTCACAAACCGGTGCTCAACCACTCTCTTGCTTCTACAGTATTTGACCAGGTTCATACATGCATATACATGCACACAGATACATACATACACATACTGTTCACACATTTATGCACACACAAATAATGTCCAAAAGCATGTGAACACTTGTGTAATAAGCATATGTTTATCATGTTTATTATATATTTATTATGTCTATGTATGGTGTAGCATTACAATTTTTCTTCACTGGAACTAAGGGGCCTAGCCCAAATGTTATAGCATAACAATAATCTTGAGCACAATCCAAGGTCCATGAAAACAGAGTTTACCACTGTTTAAGTGAAATAACTTGAGTGACCTGCAAAAAGCAACAGCTATGGGATGAACTGAAATGCTGGCTGCACCCCAGACCTCCTTACTCAACATTAGTGCCTAACCTAATTAACTGCTCTTATGGCTTGAATGGGCAAATCCCCACAACCACATTCCTTATAGCAGAATGCTTTACCAGAAGACTGGATGTTATAGTATCAGCAATAAATGGACTAAATCTAAGAATGGGATATTGAAAACCACATATGGGTATGATGGTCAGATGTCCAGAAACATTTAGCCATTGTAGTATGTTTTTTGCCCTGTAGGTTCTAGTATTATATTGATTCAGTGCTTTCCATCTGTTTCCTTACAGGTAAACTGGGTTCAGTGTGATGGCAGTTGTAACCAGTGGTTCCACCAAATTTGTGTGGGTGTGTCTGCTGAGCAGGCTGAGAATGAAGACTACATCTGCACCAACTGCTTAGTGAAATGATTTGACACCATCAAGACCAAAAATCTCTGGATAAACAAGTTAGATCGCCACATATTTCTCCTAGCTCTCAGATGCCCCAGTCAGTCGTCTTGTCGTGTCGGCACTATAGGACTAAGTGATGAGATTTCCTGGTCTTTTTCATATTGTCTAGAGGACAGGGCACAAAGAGGTACCTCAGGTGTTTCTATTCCATAACTACATGGTAGAGGGACAGTATGTTTCCCCAAATGTAAAATTGGATTCTGCTATCCACAATGTCACCTCCTAACATACTAGTTAATCTGACCACATGGCTCAAAGACTGGTTATCACCAAATTAGATGAATTGGGCTAAATGAAAAGCTATACATTTATTTTTTAAAAATGTATTTACTACACTAGTATGCTTGTTTGTTATTTATTTATCCCAGCAATAACTAAGCTGGCTACTTGATTTTCTTCAGCTTCATCTGCTTAGCTCGCTTTCTTCCATTCGTGTTAGTTGTACAGAATCCTGATTTAGGTTGCACAAGCTATGTAGCAGACAGAAAAAGTGTGAATTATTCTTTGTGACCTTTGCTGTTTATTTTATTTTTAAACAATATCAGATGTTCATTGTGAAATAAAATGTTTTTTTTTCTTGCTGGCAATTTCAATTACAAATACTGATTTTTTTTTTTTTCCAAGTGCCTCATTCCTTCTATTCATGGTTAATATGATCACTGATTGTCACATGAGCCATAACACATCCAAAAGCATGGCATCACAACCATAGCCACAACATCATCTGGATTATTATTTATACTGTTAAGTGAGACTTAAAGACTGAGAAGAGAATAAAAATAGTACATAACTGATTCTATATAAATCATCATTAAGGGTATAACAGTTCTATGATTGCTTCTGGGAAGTCAAGGATTATAAGGCTTAAATTTCACAAAGCTAAAATTCCACATAAGTTTCAGTAGAGGAAAGCATGGTCCAGTAGCTTGTATTTTGCAGTTCTTTTTATTTACTAAAAATTTTTTGGTAAAACAGCTGTTAACATGCTGCAGTTCACTAAATCTCTTACAGAATGCATGGGAGGTCCTATGTATGTACAAAGCAATAAAAGGCAATGATGGCAGTATAACAACTGGGTTTATATCAAATACTGTCTTACGTTTACTTTTGTGACTTGGTTAAATGTGCTCACAAAGAATGTCTACATAATTGTCATCGATCCTTGCAGTTAGAAGGGATAGAGTGATCTTGCAATGATATCTAAGGTTCTCGTGCAGTCTAATATATTCCAGGAGAGGGCGGTAATGTTCCTCAGAAACCAGCTGGCAGGAACAAGAAGAAGCAGGGATACGGAGGCATTAGCAATCCCCGCCCCTTTATGTGCATTGGCGCGCACTGCTCGTGGACTATTCTCTCTTACGGCCTCAGACTGCTGGAAATATGGCGGGTATGGGTGCTACAGCTCCCAGCACGAGTTCAGTCGCAAGTCCTGTACAGCAAGGACTTAAGGAGGCATTAATTGAAACGCTGACGGCAATCCTATCACCGGTTCAAGAAGTGCGCGCCGCAGCAGAGGAGCAAATTAAAGTTTTGGAAGTGACAGAAGGTAAGCACGTAAAAAACATTCATTAAAATAAGCAGGCTTGCTAGTTTTAGGCAAGTTTCCATTACTTCCCGTTAGCAGGCTTCTATACGGCTGTATTACGTAGTGTGGGGAGCAGACCGGCCTGCGCAGCGACACGCGGAAACCTGCACTACTAGTCTTATCTGTGATTATTTTTGCCAGTAGATGTGGCGCAAGGACTTTGTTTAATGTCTGTTTAAGTACAGCGCTGGAAATTTCACAACATTTTAGGCTAGCTCTTGGTTAGCTCTGAGTGAGTCATGTGCAGTGTGTTTATTAACGACGTATGTGAATTGAGCTTGGAAAAAAAAAGAATTTAAACATTAATTAGGTGTCTGTCTCAGTTATAACAAGTTATAAGTGTTAGAAATGTGGTGTAGCCTTGTTACATACATTATGGCCTTGTTACATACGTTAGCATCCTCACAATCCCGATACGTATTTGGTATGTTTTTAGTCGAGGAGTCCACGTTAGTGCTGGTGGATGCTATAGATCAATATTATTCATCGGTTGTAATAAAAGTATGTTTTTCGCCTTTTTCTACCTTCCGTGTAGGGCTCTCAGGAAGGTTTGCCAGATGTTGGTGATGGAGTCCAATGATGAAACCTAAAACATTCCCTCCCAAAATGTATACACTGCTATACATTGTCTAGCGTATTTTAAAGCTAGCATAATGTAATACACAAAAAGCGCTGACGAAATATGCATTATTCAGAATATATAAAATTGACATAAAAAATGTATACAATTTCATTGTAACCAATTTACAAATTGGACCCAGGTCTATCTGTATAACTCAGTCTCTGCAGTTTCTCTGGGGTTTATAGGGAATGATATGATGGGCATGAGTAAAATACTGTTCAAACTTCAGACAAATGATTTTGAAGCTAAACCGTGAATATGTCCTGTTTGATGTCTCTCTAAAAGAAAGTAAGCGCAAAACAGTGAATTTTTTTAATGGCAGCACGTAATGACAAACTGAAGTACATATATAAATAATTATTTTAAAATAGTGGTTCTTGGGTAGATGTGTGTGCAATAGGAATCCTTAAATGGCATATTCTTTTGTTAAAGCAGCATCTCTTCATGTTTGGCTGGAAAACTGTTTATTTATTCTTTCATTAAGAATGTGTGACAGAGCTGAACAATCTTTTGCTTTCCACACTATTGCCTTTTGATATTATTGTGACATTTGGGCTGGGATTGGGAATTGCATTTTGTTAACTGTCTAGTACCAGAAACAGTTTCCTGAACGAGGCAGTGTGGTTTCTCCATGAGTATGTTTCCAACTGTCTGGCATCAATGTGCTCAACAATACAGAAGCATGGTCATCTGCAGTTTAATCAAACATGCTATCCTGTTGCGGAGCTGGTCCTTGCAAGTCTTTTAGCAGGCATTTCATCCTGCTCCTTGAAGCTGGTTCTCCAGCAAACATTTTCTTTCACTTTCTTCACTATTTCTTGGCCTCATTGGCAATGTTTGTGTTTGACAAGAACCTATTCTTGTATGTACAACAGGACATGCTACTTTTAGGGAGTTGTTATTTACTGGAAAATATTTTGATAAAGCCTAAAGAGGGATTTTTTTTTATATAAAGACTGAACTGGCAACAGTAGCTAACTCCGTATATTGTCAGTAATACAGTTATAATATAGACTGATATATTTTGAAAGCCTTTGTAATATGAAATCACTAAATTCAAATCAAATTCAAAAAAACACTAAATAAGAAACTTTATGAAAACAATAAAAATTCTAAAGCTTTTCAGATTTATTTGCCTTGGTGTTTATTTATTTTAATTTATTATTTGTTTTGTTTCATATTTATGCTTATGTTCATTTTATGTTTTGTTGTCTTACTTTAAACTTTATGACATTGTTTTATATCTGCCCTAAACGTCTTGTTTGTACTTGTATGTGCTGGAAATGAATAATTTAAAAAAAGTAAAAACAAACAAAAAAAGGAAACAGCCAATTAGGCAGTGCGTCGCTGATGTTGGGTCATGTGGTGATGTCATTTTCACTTCACGATTTCCTGATTCGTAGATTGAGAGGTCCGTCAATTCATTCCTAGCTGCATACCAGCCTATCAGAGTTGGTAAAAATGATTCTTTTTAAAGACTCGGGTTTTGTCGAGTCACTCATTGAAATGAATCGAGTCAGTGATTCCTTTATAGCCCTCGTTTCCTGTACAAATTCTAATCATGGTGGGAAATGGTGGATTTTTTTTCATCCTATAGTAATTTATCCAGCACCAGGGTCCTGGAGAAACGTTGTTTCATTTCACTATGTACTGCGTCAGCTATATGTGGTTGAAAATGACAATAAAAGCTTCTTGAATCTTGAATGGTGGAATTAATGCAGGTGATTATATGCTGTAATAATTTTAATGAGTATAGTTATGTACTGTTATGGCATGTATGTATGCATGTTCATGTTTGCCCCAGGGTGCAATGTGTGCTTGTTCTGCCACTGACAGGGACGATAAACATGTCCCTGTGTAAATTAAAAAGAATCAAGACTTACGATACCAGTGCAACAAAAATTTATTTTAAAGTGCCACACAAACACACACACACACACACTTTAACACAAATATAAAAATGTGCAAATGAGTTATGTAAAACAAAAATTAAATATGTTAAAAGTATCCAAATGGAATAAAAAAATATCTTAAATAAGGAATAAAACAACCAAACTGAACAAAAATGCAAAATGTGCAAAAAGTATAACTATATACATAAAGTGCTTTGCCTATAAATTGGCATTTAAGAATGTCAGCTCACGCACTTTGAGACTAAACGTACGAGTCTCAGCTGAATCAGTCGATGAGCATGGTAGCAGCTGTCTTCTTAATACATTAATTTCTTATACTGTTATTTTTTTTCTCTCTCTCCCGTTGCCCTGGCAGCACATTTGTTCATTTGTTTCTTTCTAACTTCATTTTTCTCTGATATGTTTAATAACTGTATTGATGTTAATGTTATAATATAACGTTCTGTATTGTTTAATAATAAAAAAAAAGAGCACGGTAGCAGCCATAGGACAAATAAGAATCGGGTTAATTTAGACCTTGGATCATTTAACTCGGGTGAGTCAGTCAGGGCCAGTACTACAGCCTATCGCACATCAAGGTGATTGACTGCACGGCGGCAGGCCAGAACAACCATCAGGCCACCCGGAAATGTCCCGGTGCTCCCGATGGGCAGTCCAACCCTGTATATATGTGCATATGTATACGCGCACACAGAGATCAAGCATAACGTTATTTTATTTATATATATATATATATATATATATATATATATATATATATATATATATATATATATATATATATATATATATAATATAATATATATATATATATATATATATATATATATATATATATATATATATATATATATAATATATCTTTTTTTTCCCTCCAAATTTTTTTTTCTTTTGCCAGTTGATGCTTAGCTTCTTCTCTAGTAGAATCCATTGGTTAACAACGATGCTATCAGGGAGACCATATTCAGATACAAATGTTCCAAGGCTGTGTTTCTGCACAATTAAAGGTTAAATCTACTATTCCAACGTATTTCAACTGTTTAAAGCAGTCTTTTTTTGTAGGTTGGCTTAATGGAATGTCTTAATGGTTCTAAGCAGCAGTATGCTAACATGGAATGTTTAAAGTATTTTGAATGTTTAAAACATTTTGCCTCAGACTGCAACAGCATTAGCAACACTTTGCTGTGATAATCATTCACTGTATTTACACTATGTTGTGTGGTTCTGCGATTGAAACATTATTGCATGTATGAGAACTAGTTCATGAACACCATGATAATAACTAAGGATTTTTAAATCAGTGGATTGTGACCAGATGAACCAAAAGGCTACAGCAGAGCAATTTTTGTAACCAACTTGTGGAAAATTCTTATTCATACACATTTGGAACTCGGATGGGATTTGGGGTGTAAAAGTAGGAGAGTACTGAACTGCAAGTGATTATTGGGCACCACATGTTTTTATCCTTGGCAAATACTGCATGAATTGAAGGTTAACTAATGTTTGGACCATGCCTCAGTGTGGATAGAAAGCTAGATCTGATAGCCACAGATTCTTTAGAATGGTGTATTTGAAAATGCTATCAATGTTTGAGTGTTGGGATTTATTTATTTGCAAAGCCTACGGATAGCTTCAGCTGTATCTTCCAGTGCTCCACTTTAATTTTGTTTAAAGCCTTAAAACAACATGGTGCCTTTCTCCCAAGCCAACCTAACTTCATCCAAGTTTGTATTTTTTTTTCACAATATTTTTAGTAAGCATATTTTAAACAGAAATAGGAAAAATGCTTAATTCCAGCATATCCTGTTTCTCATCACATCACTTGGTATCCTATAAAATGTAGGAATTGGAACTGATTCATTAAAAAACTTCAAAATATGTATAAGAAACTTTACATAAGATGCATAAAAACTTTGATTGAAATAGGATTAATAAAGGTTATTAACTAACAGGGCATACATTTTAATATGTTTAACACATTTTTTTAGCACTACAGACTGTATCAGTGCCTACTTAGTTGAAACACTTAAGTTTTTCCTTTGTTTTTCTTCAATGCAGAGTTTGGAGTTCACCTTGCAGAGCTCACTGTTGATACACAAGGGGCACTTGCAGTTCGCCAGGTGAGACAGTTTTTATATTTCATCAGATCATCTCAGCATGGTCCTCTTTTATGCATGGAATTGATGTAAATGTTTTAGCATTCCATTTTGTTCTTTACAGCTTGCCTCTGTCATTCTGAAGCAATATGTTGAAACACATTGGTGTGCCCAGTCAGAGAAGTTCCGGGTGCCAGAAACAACTGAAAGGGTGAAATGTTCTGTTGTAATTAGTTGTGGGATATATCCTTGTTGTACTTTTCATCGTTTAATGGTTTTCTTTTTGTTTCTTGCTGTCCAGGCTAAGGCAGTAATTCGCGAGTTGCTGCCAGGCGGTTTGCGGGAGTCCATCAGTAAGGTGCGCTCCAGCGTGGCTTATGCTGTATCAGCCATTGCTCACTGGGACTGGCCGGAGGCCTGGCCACAGCTCTTCTCCTTGCTTATGGAAATGTTAGTCAGTGGGGATGTCAATGCTGTGCATGGTGCCATGCGAGTTCTCACAGGTATAGAACCTTCCAAGTTAAAACTTATTTTTTTAACCAATACTTGGCAACAGGTACATTGCAAAGAGTTAGAATATTTTTTTATCATCAAGGGATTTCTAGTACATTGATAAAATGCTATTGCTGACCATAATTAAAATAATAATAATAAAATTGGTAAACACTTAGAATTTTTTTGTTCAGCAATAGTCACCTTTCCTTCATTAGGGGTGTGTGTGAGATGAAAAATACCAAAAAAAGAAATCTTTCCATGACTGTTTTAAACCAGCCAATTATTTTTGATAGGGGTGGTCTTCCCCTAAGAAAAACAATACATGCGCCAATTACCAAATGAATCTGTAATTACATAAGTGTTAACTGGTAAATGTAGGTAACTATATTTATTAAGGATGTGTTGTGAATTCACCGAAGCAGACCAGGGGACTCGGAAGTAGTGTTCAGCAGGAATATTTTATTGTAGATCAGAACACACTCCGGTGATACTGTAGTCACCAAGTCCGGTGAAAAGAAGCTTGCTTTACAGTTTTAAAGGCCTTGAGTGGGCAGACCTTGAAGGTTTGACAATGCAAAAGCTTTGAGGTAATACTCTTAAAGAAAACATTGAAATCCTCGGAGTCAACCACCAGCTGTGAGCTGGTTCAAAGTTCCTGATAACCATTTGCTTTGATACCCATTTGATGGTGAGAGCTGGAATATGTAAATGATTATTCAAAGAGAACTGTGTGTTACAGTAGATTCTAGAATGACCTCAAAATATGTTTTCCTACAGATGCCATGGAAATGTTTTCAGTAATGGTAAAGGTAGTCAGTAATGGTACTTTTTAAGAACAATTTCCATTTATTTTTACCACTGTCATGTGTGACTTTAAATAACTGGAAAATACTACAATGCCAGAATCATGCTGTTCTTAGACTAGAATATCATTTACAAAAAACATCTTCTTTACTCTTAACTGCTGTCAATGTGGTTAAAATGACCAGTTGTCATTTAGGAATTAAGCAGACTTAAAAAGCCTTTATGAATTTTGTGAAGTGACTCTATAGTATGAAGCAGTACACTGAGCTATCACTCGGATTTATTACTTTACAAATAGTTTTAATGTTCATGCTATATCTGTAATTGCGGGAGGGGATGACACATCTCTTATCCAGTGTGTTTGAGTATTTTAAATCCCGCGCTGTAAACTGTATTAATCTGCACCATGTCTTTTGCAATGAAATATGTAATGGCTTCAGTTATCTCCATTTGTTTTGGAGAACCTGGCAAATACGGAGAAGCACAAAACTACAACGTTGTGATGGGTGTGTTGCAGTTTTCGCATGGCTTGTTGCGCTTTTTTTTTTTCACGCTAAAACACTGGTCATATTGCACTCTGTGGCAATGTGAGAATTTTAAATTATTGAATTAATTCGTGGTGTTGCTCAGGGGCATTTCTAGGATTTGAAAACATCAGGGGCTAAGTTGGGAGATTGGCTAATCCCCTTAAGCACGCAGAATAATGTAAGTGGTTTTTTTTTTGTAATCACAGCATTGAACGATTACATAATCGTGGCATCTGTAATCGTAATCACAATTAGAAAATTGATTAATTGTGCAGCCCTAGTGGAGGGGGTCAGATCAACTCCCTTCTGCATTAAGGCATGCTCTGGGGGATCTCAAGAGTTTCTGGCAAAATATGAGAGCACTGTGGTAGCTCGACCTGTTTCTTTTTAAAGCAGATTAATGTGGAATATTTGTTCTCTGCACACTCACTGGGCTATTGTGGGCCCACCATCTCAAGAATGTTGTATATTTGACCCTGGGCAGAAGTGGCCCTGTGAGGTCCAAGCCTACTCTGAAGGGAATGCCATAGTATAGTATTAGCACCGGGGGCACCACTAGAAGAACCTGTCCATGCTTGGCCAGAGGAAATTAATCTTGAGCTTTTCCAGAGTGTCTCGGGCATCAAGAGTGCCATCAGAGGGATGCAAGTGGGTTAGGTGCATCAGCACCTGTCTGTTTTCTGACCGGGAACCACTAGGAGGTCTCAGAGTTGGTCTTGCTATTCTGTTTGTTGGGAGAAGAGGCTGCTTCAATCATTGTGGGACTCTGATTTCTCCCATGTTGAGCATAGCTATGAGTTATTCTTGAAATACATTTTTCTTCTGCTTAGGTAGACAAAAGAGGTGACTGCATGCAATGTCTAGGGGAGGGCCTCATTGTTCTCTGTGAGGTTTGAGTGACTAGGTAGAAGCAAAAGCAAATAGGTTGTAAGAGGAAGAGTTGTTCTCCACAGGGGACCATGGTTGATTGAGCCAGGTTTTATAAGGACGCTTCTGTTCCTAGCTCCTCCCTCTCAGATGCCATCATCACCAAAGCCACAGAAAGCTGAGGTGGTATATTTGAAGTGACCTTAATTGACTTTGTGAGAAGTTGTGAAAAATGTATGTTAACATTTGGCCACAATTGTATTTTTCATTTTATTTACCATAAAGAGAATGTATCACATACATGTCATGGAAATTTAAATTTTAACAATGAATCCTTTCTGTAGAGTTCACCAGAGAAGTCACAGACACACAGATGCCACTGGTCGCACCTGTCATTTTGCCAGAGATGTATAAAATCTTCACCATGGCAGAGGTATTTAACTTACTACGGTGGTCTCTGAAACTGATAAAGTCTAATGAAAAATGAAGGACTTGAGTGTTCTTTGTGTTTTTTTTGTATCTATTTCATGCAGGTCTATGGCATTCGCACACGTTCCAGAGCAGTTGAAATATTTACAACTTGTGCCAACTTAATCTCTGCTATTGAAGTATTTGAAAAAGTGAGATTATTTTTTGGTAAGGGATTAAATTATTGGCTTTATTCCTAGAACTGGGTTTCTTATAATTTTTTGATTCTTATTTTCAGGGTTCTGCCAAAGCTTTATTTTTTCCTGTGGTAGAACAGTTCACTGAGGCACTTGTGCAGGCTGTGCAGATGCCAGATGGACCCACTTCAGACAGTGGGCTTAAGATGGAGGTCTTAAAGGTAAGAGAACTGTTCTGCCTACACGAAAACTGTGTATGCTGCTGTTTGTTGTGGGACAGTTCAATGCTTTATTTGACTTTTTTTTTTAAACAGGCAGTGACTGCTCTTGTGAAGAACTTTCCTAAACGCATGGTGTCTTCCATGCAGCAGATTCTTCCCATTGTATGGAACACACTGACAGAAAGTGCTTCTTTATATCCTTTCACATTCCTCTTAGTTTTTATTTTATCTTAAGAATTATTTTTGTCATTTAGCTTCACATTGTAGCTTTTCCATTTTTGGAGCAATTGTTCATGTTCTACTTGCCAAATTACATGAACACAGATATCTACCTTTATTTCTACATTAACATTGTACAAAAATATTGTTTTCTTAACCAAGTGCTTACTTATGTGAGAACAGAGGTCAACTACACAGAAGAAGTGGATGATCCTGTTGACTCTGATGGTATGTTGTTTGTGTGCAAAAGTTCATAATTATAGTACTGATTATTATAAAATATAGAACATCATGGAACGTCATCTCTGTGCAGGAGAAGTCCTTGGCTTTGAGAACCTTGTCTTCAGTATCTTTGAGTTTGTTCACACACTGCTGGATAACAATAAGTTTAAGAGCACAGTAAGGAAAGCTCTTCCTGAACTCATCTATTACATTATCCTCTATATGCAGATCACAGAAGATCAGGTAAGCTTGGTTTTTTGTCTGTGTGTTTCTGCATCAATATACGTGATTGTTGGTGCACTATTTATTAGTAATCATGTGGCCTCATAACACAGATTAAAGTGTGGACAGCCAATCCGCAGCAGTTTGTTGAGGATGAAGATGATGACACCTTTTCATATTCTGTTCGAATATCTGCTCAGGATTTATTGCTGGTAAATAAAGGGGGGGGGTTGCCTGAAAATGATGATTATAAACAATAAGAAATCATTCAGGGTACATGAAAAGAAAAAATGTACGATAAACTGGTTGCATAAGTGTGCACACCCCTAAACTAATACTTAGTTAAAGCACCTACAAAAGCATGTTAACTCTATCAAATTGGTTGGGCAATTTCACATAAAAGTTGGAAGACATGATTTATCTTGTTTGGTTAAAAAAAAAAAATGCCATTTTAACAGGGTTGTGTAGAAGTTTTATATCCACTGTAGCAGTTCTGTCTTCATTATAGAACATTGATCAGTGTTTTTGGTTAAGCTATTCACTAAAGCATGCTTGATATTGTCTCTTCATTTAACTTTTACTGGGGCTGTGTCCTATGTGTCAGGTTGTAGCAGCAGAGTTCCAGAATGAGAGTGCTGCAGCTTTAGCTGCAGCTGCAACAAGACACCTTCAGGAGGCTGAGCAAGCCAAGAATACTGGCAGTGAGCACTGGTAGGTTAAAAAAGAAAAACTGAAGTTAATGTTGTTTATCTAAAGCAGTGTTTTAATTTGTGAATAGGATTGGAAAATCCTATTTACAAATTACATTACATTACAGCCTACTTTAATTTGATTGGAGACTAGGATTAACTGATTAAACAATTTAAATCAGGTGTAATTTTTCCTTGTTTGGAATGAAAGATTGCAGGCACACTGGATCATTGTGGATAGGATGGAAGACCCCAATTTGAAGTGCTAGGTGCACTAGAATTTAATGCATATACACATTAAGAATATTTCACATGAATTCAATTTCTACCTAACATAAAATGAAATACTGAAGTTATTTCTATTGCAGTTTAACATAGTATATCATTTGCTTAATGGGATACATTTTTGTCACTGTTAAACATTGCAGGGCTGCAAAGATTTGTAGACAGTTGTTAAATTTAACTAACAAAAACCCATTATTAATGTAAGACCACATGGACCTTTATTTCTGAGTGTATCAGGGGTGTCTAATTTTGAGGTCCTCCGTTATGCTCAATTCAATGTCAAGACATTAGTACATCACCAAATATTTTTAAATTCATTAATTTAGGGCAGTTATCTGAAAGGTATGCCTCATATACAGTACTGTGCAGAAGCTTTAGGCAGTTTGAAGAAATGCTGTAAATTAAGAATGGTTTCAAAAATTTATTTTTATCAATTTACAAAATGCAAAATGATCAAACAGAAGAAAAATTAAATGAATATTTGGTGTGACTAGCCCAAATTCTTACACTTTGTACATTTGCACAAAGTCAGGAATTAACTGACCTTGTAGAATCAGAGTCAGGTGTAGGATTAACCAATTATACCAAGCTAATGATCATCAATTTCATGTAGGCTAAAACAGTCATTAACTTAAACAGATCAGATGTGTTGGAGGCTTAATGTCTCAGACTGGGGTTTCAAGATGTGCTGTTTAGTCTATGTTGAAGAAGCCTGAAAGAAACAGGCAATGTTAAGGACCATAGACACAATGGTTGACCAAGAAAACTTGCAGCAGATGAAAGAGATTTTTACTTTCCTTTGACATTGGAAGCTGTCCAGCATTGCTATCAGCAAAGAACTGGGGGCAGCCAATTGGGACCCAGGTGCATGCTGGTGACGAATGGGTTGGTGAAAAATGGTAGCAGGTGCTCTGGACTGATGAGTAAAAATTTTAAATATTTGGCTTTAGCATGGTGTTTGTTTGCAAAAGTAAAAGGTGTTTAGCTCATTTGTCATAGAAGCTTCTACAATAAACACATTGATGTTATCAAAAGTGCAACTGAACATATCCCAGTCTGCATCATCCAGAGTGTCCTGTAGAGTGATTGGTCAGTCCACTGCACAACCTTTATTTTAACCCGAGCTTCCTGTTTTCCAAATGCTGAATGAGAGTGTGCCATAGAATTGTCTTCAAGGTGTTTGTTAGTAATTATTAAAATACAAGAAGACTGAAATTTTTTTAAAAAGACTTGGAAGAATAACATAAAGGGAAGAACCAGTAGGCTTTTGGAAAGAAATGAAAATGGGTTCAAATCAGCTTAAAACCCTTACATAAGTAAGGGCAACAGAAGGATCATAAGCAGAGGTTCAGTCTGATATCCATAATCTTCTTTCAACAATATTTTTATTGATTTTTAAATAGACATGACATACAAGGTAAGTGTGTGTGGTGTGCTTTTCAAGGCACACTTGTATTATCTTATTTATAAAACACACACCCCTATACCCCCCACCCAACCCCAACTCCAAGCCAGCCTTACATGTCTAAAAGAGGCTAAACACCAAGCATAATTGAAGAAAGAAAAGAGGAAAAAAAATACATTGAAAAAGAGAAAAAAAAACAACTGGAGTTATAAGTCTAGCTTATGTGTGCAAAGAAAGAGAGGGAAAAGCAAAAAGAAATAAATAAAATAAAAAGCCATACACCTGAGAAAACCAACCAGTCAAATAAATAAAAGGGGGGATTAAACTATAAATTTATTTTAAAAAAGTGAAGGAAGGGCCCCCACACCTGATGAAATTTCAAACCTGAATTACAGACTAATGAATCTTCTCCAGGGACAAACAGGACATAATATCTCTAAGCCACTGGGCGTGAGTGGGAGAGGTGGCATCCTTCCACTTAAATAAAAGAGAAGGACTGGCCAGGAGGGATGCACAAGACAATAATCGACGTTTAGCTGGGGTTAGATGCCTATCATCCTCTCCAGTAAAGGAAAAAGAGCAGCAAGGGGGTCTGGTTCAAGATTGCACCTCAGTATGCAAGACAGGGTTTGAAAGACATCCCTCCAGAATTTTTCCCAATTAGCACATATTCACTACATATGAATGAGAGACGCTTCTCCACTTTTACATTTATCACAGCAAGGATATCTGGGTAGAAGCGAGAGAGCTTAACTTTGGAGAAATGAGCCCTATGTACAACCTTAAACTGTAATAAGGAGTGGCGGGCACATAAGGAGGTTGAGTTGACGAGCTTGAGAATCGAGTTCCATGTATCATCTGACAGTGAAGTGTCTCTTTCCCAAGCACTTTTAATTTTATTCAAAGTGGTGTAACTCAAACCCATTAATATGCCATAAATAGTGGATATTAGGTGTTTACACAGCGGGGACAGACATAGGAGATTATATTATTTGCATCCGGAGCCTCAGGGAAGTTTGCTATCAAAGAGCTAATGAAGTGTCTTATTTGCAAATATCTGGAAAAATTGAGATTTGGATAGATTAATCCTTTCAGACAGCGGTTCAGATGATGCAAACTTATGATCAATAAAAATAATCTTTGCAAAGCTTAATGCCTTTACTGTGCCATTCTTGAAACACTGCATCGTGTAAAGAAGATTGGAAGAGATGGTTAGAGACAATAGGGCTGGAGAGAGAAAAGCCCAAAGAACCACTGTACTTTCTGAACTGAGCCCATATTCTCAGAGTATGCCTAATAACTGAATTATTGATTGATTTAATTAGGGGATGGGGAGTGCAGATCCAAGAAGTGCAGAGACAGAGGTTTTTGACAGAGTTTCTCCATTTCCACCCAGGCAGGACGATTAGGTTGGTTATGGAAATATTACCAAAAGGTGAGAGAACAAATGTTTGCTGCCCAGTAGTATAAATGAAAATTGTATAGAGCAGCACCATCACTTTTAGATCTTTGAAGTAGGGACTTGTTCAATCGAGGATGCTTACCTTTCCAAAGGTAAGATGATATAACTGAATCCCATGCATCAAAGTAAGATTTGGGATTAAAAACAGGTACAGAAAAAGATACAAGAATTTAGGGAGAATATTCATTTTAATTACATTAATTCGGCCCATCAGGGACATGGACAGTAGTGACCATTGTCCCAAGTCCCTTTTTGTTTGATTTAGCAACCCAACAAAATTTTCTTTAAAAAGGTACTTCTGTTTTCTTGTAACTGTGATACCAAGATAGGTAAACTGCCTTTTTTTTTTGCTATTTTGAAAGGGAGGCATTTCTGTTGTTAGTGCTTCATTATTTAGCAGAAACAGTTCGCTTTTGTGCAAATTCAGTTTATATCCTGAAAAATGACCAAATTTAGTGAGCAGTGACAGCAAAGGTGCCAGGGAGGTGGCAGGATCTGATATGAAAAGTAAAAGATCATCATCTTATGTTCTTCTCCCTGCCTCCCAATCCCAAATATATCCCTACAACTATGAAATGCAATTGCTAATGGCTCAATAGCAAGGTTTAAAAAGCAATGTACTCAGAGGACATCCTTGACGAGTTCCCTGCTGAAGGATGAATTGAGATTGCTGTGAATTCTTCAGGACTGAAGCAATAGGGCTTGAATATAATAATATGACCCATGTGATAAAACATGGTCCAAAATTGAATTTATCTAAGACATTAAATAAATACAACCATTCCACACGGTCAAAGACTTTTTCAGCATCCACAGAGAGGACACACTTGGGAATCCCATCTGACGGTGTGTACAAGATATCCATAAGGCGCCGAATATTAAAATAAGAGTGACGGTTTTTGATAAAACCAGTTTGGTCCTCAGATATAATTGAGGGTAGAACATTCTCTAATCTACGAGCTAGGACTTGGAGAGTCTGATTCAAATTCAAATTTTATTTGTCACATACATAATTGTACATAGTATGATATGCAGTGAAATGCTTACACAACTGTTTGTTTTGACCCTTGAAAAAGGAAAAGGAATGAGGACAGAAAAAAAGACAAGGATCATTTATTGATAAAATCTTTTTGACGAGTGCTTGGTTTTTTGGTTCGGTGGAGGATGGTACGCACTTGCTGAGTCAGAACACTTTAATGGCTGTGCTTGAGTGGTGTCAAAACCCAGGATCTGGGAACACTGTAGAGCCCCATTGTGTAAAAGCTGTATAGATAGATAGACTTTGCAGCTTTAGGCTTGCAAATTTATTTATTCATTATCCATTTATTCATTATTATTATTTATTCTTGCATTAATTTATTTATTCAGTCTGGGCTTTTCAGCTCACTTTCAAAAACTCAACAAAAACAGGATAAATCAATTAAAAGGGTTCATCATGCACTGTGGTGTGTGTGTGTATATAGCAGGCTCACTCTTTTATGGCACTCGCTGTGAAAGCACAAAGATGCAAATAAATAGACTGGCAGTAAAAAGACCTGTATGGATCATCAAACTGGTCCATGTCAGTTCAACCCACCTTCTCTTTGTCCACAAATGACACTGCACAGTGTGTCTCACAGCAGTGCATACTTAAATTCTGAACAATGTAATAGCAAACTAATTATGAACACACTTTATTTGGTTATTAAATGGTATAAAATATTGAGCACTCCCAAACATTTTGGGAAACAACCATAAATGAACATTTATGAAGTATTTCCGACCCCATGCCTTAACCGCCTTAACCACCTACACTTTTTTTTCTTAATCAGATTTATAATTTAAGGTCTAATATCTGAACATCTTATCATATGCCTGTACCATGTTTGTAACTTAAAATCAAAGGAATATTCCATGCACTGACTTGACCAGTCTAGTGAAGTCTTAGCACTACAAAATTCATGGCTTAATGTAAAAAAACTTAATACTCTGTCTAGAATTGTACTCAAGTATGGAATTTGTGACAGAAGGCTAGTTTGTTTAAGACAGGTAGATGAACATGGAAATGTGTTTTTATAGCTGAACAACTCTAGTGCTATGTTTCAGAATAGTGTAGAAAGGACTAATGTTGGATATATACTTGTCATTTAAGTACAATCCCCGTGTCATGAGTCAGCCAACAACACGTACATTCAGGAAATGGTCTCCTGAGGCTGAGGAGATGCTGAAGGACTGTTTTGAGTGTACTGACTGGAGTGTGCTGCAGGAGCCCCATAATGGTGACATTGAGGAGGTCACACACTGCACGACAGCCTACCTCAACTTCTGTATGGACATCATTGTGCCTGTTAGAACCATGCGCTACTTCCCAAACAACAAGCCTTGGATTACCAGTGAAATCAAGCTTCTACAGAATCTGAAGAAGAAGGCTTTTAAGGACGGTGACAAGGCTGAGTTCAAGCGCATTCAGAAAGAACTCAAGTTCAGTCTGAAAGAGGCCAAGGAGACATACAAAAGGAAAGTGGAGACGAAGCTGCATGAAAACAACATGAGATGATGAAATATTGGGATGGTATGAAAACCATCACAGACTGTAAAAAAAAAAAAGAAAAAAAAGACAGCAGTGTAATAGCTGGGGATGTGGTGAGGGCAAATGAGTTCAACCAGTTCAACAGGTTTGAGTGCCTCACTACTTTACCAACGACTCTGTCCGTCCTGTTAACACCTCCCCTTCCCCTCAACTACTGTCTCAATCCGCACACACACTCCAGCAAGGAGCCCCACTGCCCCCACCATCGCAGCAGAACAGGTCAGAAGAGAACTGAGGAGACTATGCCCCAACAAGACTGCTGGCCCAGACAGGATAAGCCCGAGAATGCTGAAAACCTGTGCCACTGAACTGAGTGAGCCATTCAAATATATCTTCAACCTGAGTTTGGAACTAGGGAAAGTACCTAAACTCTGGAAAACATCATGTCTCATCCAAATTTCGAAGAAAAATGGCCCGAAAGATCTTGATGATTACAGGCCTGTGGTACTGACGTCTCGCATCATGCAGATGTTTGAACAGCTGATTCTTCATCTCCTCAGACCTCAGGTTAGTCATGCACTTGATCCCCTGCAGTTCGCCTGCAGGCAGAAGGTGGGTGTTGACGATGCCGTCCTCTACCTGCTCCATCAAACCCTCTCCAACCTCGATAAGGGTAAGGGTGCTGTGAGAATCATGTTTTTTTTATTTCTCCAGTGCTTTCAACACAATCCAGCCTCTCTTATTGAAGAACAAACTGACTGACATGCAGGTGGATCCACACCTGGTGTTCTGGATCACAGACTTCCTCACCAGAAGGCCACAGTATGTAAGGATGAGGGATTGCATCTCTGAAATAATCTCCAGCACAGGAGCACCACAGGGAACTGTCCTAGCCCCTTTCCTGTTTACTCTGTACACCTCGGACTTTACGTACAACTCAGAGTCATGCCACATGCAGAAGTTCTCAGATGACATTGCCATTGTGGGGTGTATTATGGATGGACAGGAGGGCGAATACAGAAGCCTGGTCAAGGACTTTGTGGCGTGGTGCAATCGGAACCAGCTACAACTGAACATCACAAAAACCAAGGAGATGGCTATCGACTTTCAACGGTCAGGGCCTCCTCTGTTACCTGTCTCCATCGAGGGAGTGGATCTTGAGAGGGTCAGGTCATACAGATACCTGGGGCTACAGCTGAACACTGACTATCTGTATAAGAAAGGTCAGAGGATCCTTCAACATCTGCAAAAAGCTCCTGCTGATGTTTTACCAATCAATTATCACCAGTGTGCTTTTCTATGCGGTGGTGTGCTGGGGAGGTAGTCTGAAATGCAGGGATGCCACGTGATTGGACAAGCTGGTCAGCAGAGCTGGTTCGGTGGTTGGTGTGGAGCTGGACTGGTGGAGAGGTGGACTCTTAACAAAATGCTGTCCATCATGGCAAACCCCGACCACCCACTGCACATAGTTTTCTGCAAACAGAGGAGTGTGTTCAGTGGAAGACTTCTGTCGCAAAGCTGCTTAACAGACAGACTTAGGAAATCCTTTGTTCCCAGAGTCATTCGGCTCTTTAACACCTCTCTACAGGGACATGTTAATGGGGACTAGGAGTTCTAGGCTAAGGCTCGTCTGCTATATACATCACCGTGTTACTTGTATAACTCTCTCATCTGTTAGATTCAGGGTCTACTCAGTTACTCTCACTATTGTATATCTTGCCATTACAAATAGACTCCATTTCATTGTCACTCATGCTGCTCTTTGCACAATTACTTTGGTATTCGAACAAACAATACCATTTGCACTGTCACTGTTGCATATAAAATTGCACATCAAGGCTGCACTGCAATTAATTTTATTTCTCTTATTTGTGCCACCCCCCACCCACCCCCACTTTTGTGATTTATATACTGTATTTATTTGCTTCTTATTTCTTGTAGTTCTTGTTGTAAAATTGCACTAGTAATTCTGGTTAGGTATCCTGGTACATTACCCTGTGTATACTGACTATTTGTAAGATATACAGTGTGCAATTTACAACCCGTCTTTGTGTCTGTCTTTGAATTTCTTTCTGGATCAATAAAGTATCTATCTATCTATCTATATGTGGATTTTTAAAAATGCTCTTACATTTCAAAGCCTTCATAGAGCAGTATTTCTTGTATTTATTTGTAAAATAAATGAATAGAACAAAAGTGGAGATTTCTCCCCCTTCACCATTTATAAATCAAGCATTCCTATGCAGGGTGGCAAACCACCCTGCAGTGACTTAAGTGTCAAATTTAATCAGAAATGGTCTGCTTTTTCTAGTCATCTTGCTTTATGGACATACAGTATCTCACAAAAGTGAGTACACCCCTCACATTTTCGTAAATATTTTATTATATCTTTTCATGTGACAACACTGAAGAAATGACACTCTGCTACAATGTAAAGTAGTGAGTGTACAGCCTGTATAACTGTAAATAAGTGTAAATTTGCTGTCCCCTCAAAATAATTCGACACACAGCCATTAATGTCTAAACCATTGGCAACAAAAGAGAGTAAACTCCTAAGTGGAAATGTCCAAATTGGGCCCAAAGTATCAATATTTTGTGTGGCCACCATTATTTTGGAGTTCATGGAGCATGGAGTTCACCAGAGCTTCACAAGTTGCCACTGGAGTCCTCTTCCACTCCTCATGATGACATCACAGAGCTGGTGGATGTTAGAGACTTTGCGCTCCCCCACCTTAGGGTTTAGGTCTGGAGACATGCTTGGCCAGTCCATCACCTTTACCCTCAGCTTCTTTAGCAAGGCAGTGGTTGTCTTGGAGGTGTGTTTGGGGTCATGTTGGAATACTGCCCTGCGGCCCAGTCTCCGAAGGGAGGGGATCATGCTCTGCTTCAGTATGTCACAGTATGCATGTACATGTTAGCATTCATGGTTCCCTCAATGAACTGTAGCTCCCCAGTGCCAGCAGCACTCATGCAGGCCCAGACCATGACACTCCCACCACCATGCTTGACTGTAGGCAAGGGTTAGGGTTAGGTTGTCCACTTGTCTTTGTACTCCTCACCTGGTTGCCGCCACACACGTTTGACACCATCTGAACCAAATAAGTTTATCTTGGTCTCATCGGGCCACAGGACATGGTTCCAGTAATGTCCTTAGTCTGCTTGTCTTCAGCAAACTGTATGTGGGCTTTCTTCTGGGACAACAGCCATGCAGACCAATTTGATGCAGTGTGTGGCATATGGTCTGAGCACTGACAGGCTGACCCCCCACCCCTTCAACCTCTGCAGCAATGTTGGCAGCACTCATATGTCTATTTCCAAAAAAGACAACCTCCAGATATGACGCTGAGAACGTGCACTCTACTTCTTTGGTGGACCATGGCGAGGCCTGTTCTGAGTGGAACCTGTCCTGTAAAACTGCTGTATGGTCTTGCCCACTGTGCTGCAGCTCAGTTTCAGGGTCTTCTATCTTCTTACAGTCTAGGCCATCTTTATGTAGTGCAACAATTCTTTTTTTCAGATCCTCAGAGAGTTCTTTGCCATGAGGTGCCATGTTGAACTTCCAGTGACCAGTATGAGAGTGTGTGAGAGCGATAACACCAAATTTAACACACCTGCTCCCCATTTACACCTGAGACCTTGTAACACTAACAAGTCACATGACACCGGGGAGGGTAAATGGCTAAGTGGACCCAATTTGGACATTTCTACTTAGGGGTGTACTCACTTTTGTTGCCAACGATTTAGACATTAATGGCTGTGTGTCGAGTTATTTTGAGGGGACAGCAAATTTACACTGTTATACAGGCTGTACACTCACTACTTTACATTGTAGCAGAGTGTCATTTCTTCAGTGTTGTCACATGAAAAGATATAATAAAATATTTACAAAAA